>NC_134491.1:10928227-10933104 GCF_040206685.1 Ascaphus truei
CCCCCCGACTACATCTACAAATATACCCCACTCCCCCCCGAATACATCTACAAATATACCCCACTCCCCCCCAAATACATCTACAAATATACCCCACTCCCACCCAAATACATCTACAAATATACCCCACTCCCACCCAATACATCTACAAATATACCCCACTCCCCCCCGAATACATCTACAAATATACCCCACTCCCCCCCGAATACATCTACAAATATACCCCACTCCCCCCCGAATACATCTACAAATATACCCCACTCCCCCCAAATACATCTACAAATATACCCCACTCCCACCCAAATACATCTACAAATATACCCCACTCCCACCCAATACATCTACAAATATACCCCACTCCCACCCAATACATCTACAAATATACCCCACTCCCACCCAATACATCTACAAATATACCCCACTCCCACCCAAATACATCTACAAATATACCCCACCACCCCAATACATCTACAAATATACCCCACTCCCCCCCCAATACATCTACAAATATACCCCACCACCCCAATACATCTACAAATATACCCCACTCCCCCCCGAATACATCTACAAATATACCCCACTCCCCCCCAAATACATCTACAAATATACCCCAGTCCCACCCAAATACATCTACAAATATACCCCACTCCCACCCAATACATCTACAAATATACCCCACCACCCCAATACATCTACAAATATACCCCACTCCCACCCAATACATCTACAAATATACCCCACTCCCACCCAATACATCTACAAATATACCCCACTCCCACCCAATACATCTACAAATATACCCCACCACCCCAATACATCTACAAATATACCCCACTCCCCCCCCAATACATCTACAAATATACCCCACCACCCCAATACATCTACAAATATACCCCACTCCCGCCAATACATCTACAAATATACCCCACTCCCACCCAATACATCTACAAATATACCCCACTCCCACCCAATACATCTACAAATATACCCCACTCCCACCCAATACATATAAATATACCCCACTCCCACCCAATACATCTACAAATATACCCCACTCCCACCCAATACATATAAATATATCCCACTCCCACCCAATACATATATAAAATACACCCCCAATACATATACAAATCAGGCTTGCCTTGGGGATTATCACAGGTTGTCCCGGTGGCTGCAGGGGGGAGGGCAGTGTGGTGGTGGGGGCGGGGGCCGGTGGCTGGCAATGGGGGGGGGAGCGGTGGCTGGCGATGGGGGGGGGAGGGCGGTGGCTGGCGATGGGGGGGGCGGTGCCTGTGGGGGGGGCTGCTCCTTTCATTTGTTCTGGGCCCCATGATTTCTGTTGGCGGCTTTGATTGTGTGTGTGTGTCTGTCAGTCAAGTGAAACACACTATATGAACAACTTTAAAATAATAAATTCTCCCGTAATTTAAAGTAAAAGTACTGTAAATTCAGCATACAAACAGAAATTACAACTCTCCTCCATTTCTGCCTTCCCCCTTGCTCTTGTCCCCGCCCCTCGGCCTTCTGTCACTCCCCTTGTGGCAAGAGAGGTCTCCCAAACTCAAATTACAACTTTCGCTTGGGCTACGAAGACGGGAGACGTAATCCGTAGCCGTAGCTGTAGCCGGCACTATAAGCGCAGCCTAAGTTACACGGACTGACGACTGAAAGGCGGCCATTATGTTAGGCACACAATCAGGATTTTTACAGATTTATAATGAGCACTAAACGATATCCAACTTAGGTAAGAATGTAGAAATATACATTCAGATTCTTTAGATATTTAAAATAAGAAAAAAAGTGTGTGTGCCAAGCATGCACATTTTAAGTGAAACTTCTTTGCCTTTTGTAACGGTTTTATCACAGAAATTTAGTTTGTGATTTTGCTGTCTTAATTAAAAATCAAAACACTATTTCAGTGACAAAACGCAAAGAAGTTTCATTTAGAACGCTCGTACTCTGCACAAACACCCTGTTTTTGCTATTTTCACTTCTATATTTATCTAACTGTGAATTCCTCGTGTTTCTGAGTATGTGTGGCAGTGTGGGTGGGTGACAGGGTCGCAGTGTGGGTGGGTGACTGACTGACTAACCTTGACTGACATGGGTGGGTGACTGACGTGGGTAGGTGACTGAATGTCAGACATGGGTGGGGGGTTGGTTGGTTGACAGGGTGGGTGACCCACCTTTGCAGCAGAGAGTTCCGTGTGAGGCAGGCATAGGAAGGGGTCCAGGCAAGTCCATTCATGTTGCGGCCTACTTCTGGGGTCCTGCGCATGCGAGCGTCACCGGGTCTGCGCATGCTCGCATCACCGGGCAAACCTGCTCATGTGCGATGCGCAGGAGGCCTGAGCATCCTTCTGCGCATGCGCGTCATGGTATCTGTACACGCGTGATGTGCCGGAGGGCCGCGGATCCTTCTGCGCATATTCTGAGGCCCGCAGCCGTTTGTGCGTCATGATGTCACTTCCTTCATGCGTTTTTGTGACAACTAAGGAAATTTCCCCCATCAAAACCCTGCAGGTGCTGGAAAATAAGTTTCACTTCATAAAAGGGGTAAGCGGTAGTATTGCTGCTTTAAGATAGAAAATCTAGTCACTGTCCACTCCCTCTACAGCAACTATATGCTGGGAGATCCAGCTCCCAGAGAGGGTATAATTACATAAATCAATGTGTCTATATCAGCCTAGTGGGCTGTTGGCAATTGCTGCCCCTAGGTAAATGAGAGCGAGCTGAGACAGCAGATAAATTGTAACTGTACACTTAAGTAAACAAAAGTTGCATTAATAAAGAAGCATGAATAGGAGACGGGCAATAATACCATTGTAGTATGCTGATGCAATAAAATAAAATAATTAGTAACTGATGATAAATAAGACAATTGAACAAGCAGAGAGTGAATTATAATACGTAACCATACAATACCGACAACCTTACAATTTTTCATGCCTGAATGGACATGAAGACTGACCATCGAGCAAGACGCCACCACTATAGCAGGTAAGGTAAGGGAATAGAGACCTGCATAGGTAAACATAAGGGTGTAGAAGCAAGGGGTCAGTAGCGCACTCACATCCAGGAATATATAAAAGAAAGAAGAGCATCACAAATACTGCAGGAGAGTATGGATTAGGTGTAAATAGGTATAAATAGTCACTCACATTCTCCGTGAGTAATTCAGGCTTTTCAGTTATCAGGAGTGGCCACCTCGTGTATTGGTTTCAGCAGCAGTGTCTGTCAGCATACAGTCGTGCAGGGAAAGGGGGAGGAGGCTTCCGTATGTGGAGATGGAGGACATAAAAAATTGCGTTATAACACTGTTGCAGGGTACATGCAACCACACGCGCGGGTTTTCTTGATGAGGCTTATTTATTGAGCCTTAAAAACATACAGCACACAAAAACAAAATAGCTTCTCTTCAGCATACAAAAACAAAATACTATTATTTGGTAATAGTATTACAGTCAGCCCATCTAATGCACTCAATGCCAATCTAGGCATTTAGGGCGCAAACTACTTCTCAAACCACTTTATCTTCACTTAGTGAGCAGTATATACCCTCTGTGTTTTTTTACAAAAACAAAATAGCTTCTTTTCAGCATAGAAAACAAGGCAGCTTCTCTTCAGCATGCAGGACACAGATTATGCAGCTGGGGTCAGACTAATTAAGCAGCCCTTCTCAACTGAAACTTAACCTTGTCACTGCTGCACTGCAAGCCTAAACATAGGTTTGCCAGGTATATGGCTGGTGACGTTCATTCACCCTGTCACAAACACAATAAAAATATATAAAAGTTTACACACACATATATAGGACTCCGGCAATGAGACCACCCAGGGTCGGATACTGGCAAAGTGTAGTGACAAAATACATAGTTAAATACTTCAATGTTGGTATTCTCATGAGTAAGGGTCATTTAGTTAAACCCTTTGGCCAAAGCGTTATAAGCCTACACTCACTACACGGCATGACCAGTATGCAGGTCCTAACACTACCTGTGAGAATTCTCATTTGCGTCTGCAGTGGAGGGAGAATGGCCTCAGTTGACCTGCCCTGCACAGGTACATGGAAAAACCTGCTACTTAAAAATTGGGGTAGTGTTAGGCCAAAGGGTTTAACTAAATGACCCTTACTCATGAGAATACTAACATTGAAGTATTTAACTATGTATTTTGTCACATTGGATGTAGCATTGGGTATTTTTGTCTCTTGTATACATTTGGCCATTCTCAGTAGCACTCCTATTGAGATATATATATATATCTATATCTATATCTAGATCCAAAAGCGGTCACTGGCACTCCTAGGTGTGTAGGTATAAGAGCGGTGCTTAGCCCATAAAGATGAATAATGCATGAAATCACCAGCAAGGTGATAAAAGAAGACAGCACTCAGCAGGTAAAGTCCAAATAAACTGTATTGAGAGTATTCACAAAAATTCCAACTTTTCGATCCTCATCAAGGGATCTTTCTCAGGGGGTTGGTTGTGCAAAGGACAAATGACAGTGAAAACCCTTTTAAACCCTCACCCAAGTGCCAGACACACCCAACAATCATTCAATTACCTTAACACAAGAGCGAAAAACCAGATGAGTACACTGGTTCTGTGGCAAGTGAGATCCTGACTCGGAAAGCCTCTGCAGCTGTGTGTGGGCGTTCTCAATGCTGAGAGTGCTGGTAGTCATGGCTACCCATCTATGCTTCTTTTATCACCTTGCTGGTGATTTCATGCATTATATATATACTAGCTGAGAGACCCGGCGTTGCCCGGGATGTAAATGCGTAATAGGTAGTATTATTTATAACTCGTGGAACAATAAGTGAGTATTTGTTGTAAAGGTTTCGGGGGGGGGGAGAAAGGGGAGCGGGGGGGGGA